>NW_024498642.1:0-2913 GCF_017590055.1 Onychostruthus taczanowskii
AAAAAAAACTTGTATTCTTGTGGTTAATATTTCGCATGATTTTTAAGTTTGTTGTTGGTTTTAACCATCTTAGCTCTGAGTATTTTGCTTTCAGAATAATAATAATACCATATTTTTAAAAATAAATTATGTCTTTCAGTGCATTAGAGACCAGAGGACACTGAAATGGTCACACTCCTTTCTGCTCCTTTGTCACTTCATGATTTTGGCATTCTGAATTTTATTTGTAATTCTTCAATTGTGAACAATTCTTTTTGGCTATAGACGCATCACAAGTTATTTTTGTCTCAATCCTTTATCCTCTTCCTTGACCTTCCTTTAATTGTTACATTGATAGAGAAGATGATGTCAGGCATGCCAACTTCACTTTTAATTTTGGTGTAGTGGAGAAGAGCAAGAAAGAAAGGGGAGAAGGAAAGTGTCCTGAAAATGAGAAAACAGGATCTTTGGAGCAGTTGGAAGTGTTAATTGATATCAATACTTTATATAATAAACACAACATCATACAAAGATATCATATATAAAAGTATAATGTATTAAATATACTCAATATGTGTAAAATATACTAAATATGACAAGTTGGTCTTAATGGACATGACTAAATTAAGCAAGATAGCCCAAGACTCCTAATATTTCCTACTGCATTGGAGAAAAGACAGAAAAATGTATTTTGAGGGAACAACAGAATGGCTTAAGGAACCTCACACCTGATCTAGAAACGTAAAAATGGATTTCACCCTCCAGGCAGTCCAAAAGGACTTGGTAGTTCTGGCTGGGCTATTCAAAGTGTGTGAGTACAAGATTTTGTAGAAGAATTTAATGAGTAAAATCAAGCAGCAAGGGGAGGAGAATGGATATTAAATAGTAAGACTGACAATTAATCAAGTAAATGTGATTGTAGACTGGAGCAACACTTCCCAGTGCTCCATATCTCATGAAAGGACAGGGTCTAAACTGAATAGAAAGTGGCGTTTCAGATAATGATTGTAAAGAGCATGAGTGTGAGAAATATCAGGAGAAAATGGATTATGCCAGTTTTAGATTCTTTAACACGGAAGAATTAAAATATTTTCAGGGGGAAAAAAAAAGTTGAAGTATAAATAGACTTGTAAATTACAGAGCTGTAACTTCAGTTTGGGGAGATTAGTTCAAAAACTGGTGAGAAATTTCAGCCTCAGAAATGAAGGAGGTGGTGACTGGCCACAAGAGAACAAAATAATGGGAGAAGAAGATATCCTTTTAATTTTTCAATTCAAAAAATCAAATATGAAGAAAAAACCAATCAGGAGGTAGAGAGCACCAACAGAGCAGATAAATATGAGGAAGGGTTTGACAAGGAGCTGTGGCTGGAGGAGAAGCAGTGAGATTGGAGTCCTCTTACTTATCTGTAAAGTGTAAAATTATTTCCATATCAAGGCAGCTTGTTGCAATCCTATTATTTTTTTTCCTTTTTTGCCATTTAGGCTAAGACACGACAGGAAAGTTTGCAAAAAGGGAAGAAACAAGTCCAACAGCCCGTGTGCTTTTGTCTCCAACTTCAGCAAATAGTTTCTCCTTTCAGCATGCCTGGAAGTTCACAGGAATATAGGCAGGGCACAGAGAATGTCACATGGCAGATACTAATTGTTCCGATTAAGGTCTAACGAGCAGGATTCCCTGCTGCTCCGAGAATGCCTCTGACTTTTGATCCTGACATCTGTGTCTTACAAGAATTTCAGGCGGCTCTGACATTCCTTCTGATGTTGATCCAGGAATTAATGGATTGTGAAAAAGCTGGCAGGATATCATTTAAAAAATAGAATAAGGATCTCCTCCATGGATCCACCTTGGGCAGCACAAGAGCCCAGCCAGGGCTGCCCCCAAGATGAACCCAAATGGTCCCAAAATGCACGAGCGCTCACGGGGTCTCTCCCTGGGATCAGCTCTGCTCCATGTGCACATTGCAGTTCAGTGTCCAATTCCAGCTCAGCCCCTGCACTCCCATCCTGCTTGTTTTTCTCTCTCCAGCCCACGGGGTTTGTGCTCCTGGGCTGAGATTTGGATCATTTGTCCTTGGTGCCCAGCTGGAGCAGGAATTGTTTTGTCTCCCTGCTCTGTGCAGAGCTCACCATCCCCTGCCCAGACCCACACACCAAAGCAGCACAGAATGTGAGATATAGAAAAGCCAAACCTGAGGTATCAGTTCCAGAAATTTTATCCAAACTGCCATTGGGATACCCATGTTTGGATGTGTCCAAGGACAGAGCTACACAACTTCAACCCTCCCAAAACCCAAGTTCAGGTGGCACCTCCTGGGTCTCCTTCTGTGCCCATTGACTCTGCTCTTGTCCCTGGGTACCACTGAAAAGAGCCTGACTTTCCTCTCAACCCCTTTGCTGTTCTACATTCATAAGCTGCCCCTGAGCCTCCTCTTCTCTGCGGTGACCAATTCCAGTTTCCTCACCTTTCCTTGTCTCTAAATTTAAATTTTAAAGGTGCAAGTATCTTAGGGAGCTGCCTTCTTCATAACAGGCAGTGTATGCAAAAAAAATCAGCTATTTTATTTGTCTGCACTTCAGCTTAATCCCTTACATCTCATGGATTTTGGACACTCATAAGTAGTAATAACACTTTATTCTAATATGCCACATATTTTGCATGTTAATATCTGGGAGGAAAATAGCAGCCTACAGGAAAGCAATTAATCAGAAGCACTAAATGCCAAAGGTAAAAATTAATGAAGTCACTAATGGTTTTTTTCTTCTTTTATCCCTGCTGTTATCATTTAGCTGCTTTCAGTTATCTGCAGTTTCCTCTCTTTTCAGATGCATTTACACAGCCATGGTCAGTTCTAGCATTGAGAGCTTTTAATGCTGAAGCAGAAGCAGCAAAGAAATATTCCTGGGTCATTTGACTAGAAAAATAAAACCACTG
>NW_024498643.1:0-286 GCF_017590055.1 Onychostruthus taczanowskii
ATCCCCCATTAACAATCCCCCCCTCATTAGCAACCCCCATTAACCCCCGTTGCTAATTGCGGCCGTGCCGTTTCCCGCAGTGGACGAGGAGTTCGAGGCGGTGTCGGAGCAGCTGCTGCGCCGCACGCGCGCCATGCTCAACAAGTACCGGCTGCTGCTGCTCGAGGAGTCGCGGGTGAGCCCCAGCCCGCCCCCCGGGACCCCCGGGACCCCCGAGGGACCCCCGGGGGACCCCCGGGACCCCCGAGTCCCGGGGACCCCCCCGAGCCCCCCGTGCCCCCGCAGC
>NW_024498643.1:814-2912 GCF_017590055.1 Onychostruthus taczanowskii
CATTAAGCATCCCCCATTAACAATCCCCCCCTCATTAGCAACCCCCATTAACCCCCGTTGCTAATTGCGGCCGTGCCGTTTCCCGCAGTGGACGAGGAGTTCGAGGCGGTGTCGGAGCAGCTGCTGCGCCGCACGCGCGCCATGCTCAACAAGTACCGGCTGCTGCTGCTCGAGGAGTCGCGGGTGAGCCCCAGCCCGCCCCCCGGGACCCCCGGGACCCCCGAGGGACCCCCAGGGACCCCCCAGTCCCGGGGACCCCCCTGAGCCCCCCGTGCCCCCGCAGCGCGCCAGCCCCTCGGCCGAGATGGTGATGATCGACCGCATCTTCATCCAGGAGGAGAAAACGGCGCTGGCGCTCGACCGGCAGCTGGCCCGGGACCGGCCCGGTGGGAACCCGGGATCGGGGCGGGAACGGGGGTGGGAAACCTGGGAATGGGGCTGGGAAACCCGGGAATGGGGCTGGGAAACCCGGGAATGGGGCTGGGAAACCCGGGAATGGGGCTGGGAAACCGGGAACGGGGCGAGAATGGGGCTGGGAAACCCGGGAACGGGGCTGGGAACGGGGCTGGGAATCCCGGGAATGGGGCGGGATCCATGGGAATAGGGGCGAGGCGCTGGACCGGCAGCTGGCCCGGGACCGGCCCGGTGGGAACCCGGGAACGGGGCGGGAACGGGGGTGGGAATGGGGCTGGGAAACCCGGGAATGGGGCTGGGATCCCGGGAATGGGGCGGGAATCCCGGGAATGGGGTTGGGATCCCGGGAACGGGGCTGGCGCTCGACCGGCAGCTGGCCCGGGACCGGCCCGGTGGGAACCCGGGAACGGGGCGGGAATCCCGGGAACGGGGGTGGGATCCCGGGAATGGGGCTGGGAACGGGGCTGGGAATCCCAGGAACGGGGCGGGAACGGGGCTGGGAATCCCGGGAATGGGGCTGGGAACGGGGCTGGGAATCCCGGGAATGGGGCTGGGAACGGGGCTGGGAATCCCGGGAATGGGGCTGGGAACGGGGCTGGGAATCCCGGGAATGGGGCTGGGAACGGGGCTGGGAATCCCGGGAATGGGGCGGGAATGGGGCTGGGATCCCGGGAACGGCGCTGGCGCTGGACCGGCAGCTGGCGCGGGACCAGCCCGGTGGGAACCCGGGATCGGGGCTGGGAATGGGGCTGGGAATGGGGCTGGGAAACCTGGGAATGGGGCTGGGATCCCGGGAATGGGGCGGGAACCCCGGGAACGGGGCTGGGATCCCGGGAATGGGGCGGGAATCCCGGGAATGGGGCTGGGATCCCGGGAATGGGGCTGGGAACGGGGCAGGGAATCCCGGGAATGGGGCGGGATCCATGGGAATAGGGTCGAGGCGCTCGACCGGCAGCTGGCCCGGGACCGGCCCGGTGGGAACCCGGGAACGGGGCTGGGATCCCGGGAACGGGGCGGGAATCCTGGAAATGGGGCGGGAATTGGGGTGGGAATCCCGAGAATGGGGCGGGAAAGGGACGGGATTCCTCGGAATGGAGCGGGAATCCCCAGGGATGGGGAGGGAATCCCGGGAATGGGGTGGGAATCCCCAGAGATGGGGTCGGAATCCTGCGAATGGGGCGGGAAAAGGGGCGGGAATCCCGGGAAAAAGGGGCGGGAATCCCGGGAAAAGGGGCGGGAATCCCGGGAAAAAGGGGCGGGAATCCCGGCGGGAATGGGGGCGGGAATCCCGGGAAAAGGGGCGGGAATCCCGGCGGGAGTGGGGGCGGAATTCCTGGGGGTGTTGGGATGGAATTCCCGCGCTCTGGGGTGGAATTCCTGGGCTTTGGCACCAAATTCCTGGGAATTCACCCAAAGGCCTCTGGAAAAACCGAGGGTCAATCAAAGGCTGATTAAGGGTCAATTAAGGGTCAATTAAAGGCCAATTAAAGGGGTCGATCCGGGGTCTCTCCAAGGTCCTGGTGCAGCCTCGCGATCTCTGGGATCAATCCCGCGGGAAAAGGGACATTTTGGGCGGGGAAAAAAAAGGGAACACGCCGGTCATTAACATGCAAATGAGCTCTAATTAGCGACCCCGCTCTTTTCCCTTGCAGACGAATACGTCTCTTCCTCCTCCTCCTCCTCC
>NW_024498644.1:0-463 GCF_017590055.1 Onychostruthus taczanowskii
ACCCCCCAAAATCCCCACCTGGGGGGGGGAGGGGCCGGGGTCACCCCAAAATCCACCGGGACCCCCCAGACCCCCCCTGCCCCAGGGCCTTGGGGGGACCCCGATATTTTTGGGGCTCCCCTGGGTCTTTTTGGGACCCCCCCCCCAGAGTTTTGGGGTCCCCCCGGCTGTTTTTGGGGTCACCCTTGGCTGGTTTTGGGGGTGTTTTTTGGGGTCCCCCCGGCTGTTTTAGGGATGGATTTTGGGGTCCCCCCTTGGCGGTTTTTGGGGTCCCCCCGGGTGTTTTTTGGGGTGTTTTTGGGGTCCCCCCCCGGCTGTTTTAGGGATGGATTTTGGGGTCCCCCCGGCTGTTTTTGGGATCCCCCCGGCGGTTTTTTGGGGTCCCCCTTGGTTGTTTTGGGGGTGGGTTTTGGGGTCCCCCCGCTGGATTTTAGGGGTGGATTTTGGTGTCCCCCTTGTCTGT
>NW_024498644.1:526-2911 GCF_017590055.1 Onychostruthus taczanowskii
CCCCCCGGCTGTTTTAGGGATGGATTTTGGGGTCCCCCCGGCTGTTTTTGGGATCCCCCCGGCGGTTTTTTGGGGTCCCCCTTGGTTGTTTTGGGGATGATTTTGGGGGTTCCCTTGCTGGATTTTAGGGATGGATTTTGGGGTCCCCCTTGTCTGTTTTGGGGGGTGGGTTTTGGGGTCCCCCCGGGCAGTTTTTGGGGGTAGATTTTGGGGTCCCCCTTGGGTGTTTTTGGGGCGGTTTTTGGGGTCCTCCCGGGCGGATTTTGGGGTCCCCCTTTGGCTGTTTTTGGGGATGTTTTTTGGGGTCCCCCCTGCTGTTTTTGGGGCCCCCCGATTGTATTGGGGGGTGGATTTTGGGGTCCCCCCGGCTGTTTTAGGGATGGATTTTGGGTTCCCCCCTTGGCGGTTTTTGGGGTCTCCCCCGGCTGTTTTTTGGGGTGTTTTTGGGGTCCCCCCGGCTGTTTTTAGGGATGGATTTTGGGGCCCCCCCGGGTGTATTTGGGGCCCCCCTTGGCTGTTTTTCGGGGTGCTTTTGGGGTCCCCCCGGGCGGTTTTTGAGTTCCCCCCTTGGCGGTTTTTGGGGTCTCCCCCGGCTGTTTTTTGGGGTGTTTTTGGGGTCCCCCCGGCTGTTTTTAGGGATGGATTTTGGGGCCCCCCCGGGTGTATTTGGGGCCCCCCTTGGCTGTTTTTCGGGGTGCTTTTGGGGTCCCCCCGGGCGGTTTTTGGGGTCCCCCCTTGGCGGTTTTTGGGGTCTCCCCCCGGCTATTTTTGGGGATGTTTTTGGGGTCCCCCCCGGCTGTTTTAGGGATGGATTTTGGGGTCCCCCCGGCTGTTTTTGGGATCCCCCCGGCGGTTTTTTGGGGTCCCCCTTGGTTGTTTTGGGGATGATTTTGGGGGTTCCCTTGCTGGATTTTAGGGATGGATTTTGGGGTCCCCCTTGTCTGTTTTGGGGGGTGGATTTTGGGGTCCCCCCGGGCAGTTTTTGGGGCGGTTTTTGGGGTCCCCCCGGGCAGTTTTTGGGGCGGTTTTTGGGGTCCCCCCGGGCAGTTTTTGGGGGTAGATTTTGGGGTCCCCCTTGGGTGTTTTTGGGGCGGTTTTTGGGGTCCTCCCGGGCGGTTTTTGGGGTCCCCCTTTGGCTGTTTTTGGGGATGTTTTTTGGGGTCCCCCCTGCTGTTTTTGGGGCCCCCCGATTGTATTGGGGGGTGGATTTTGGGGTCCCCCCGGCTGGTTTAGGGATGGATTTTGGGTTCCCCCCTTGGCGGTTTTTGGGGTCTCCCCCGGCTGTTTTTTGGGGTGTTTTTGGGGTCCTCCCGGGTGTTTTTAGGGATGGATTTTGGGGCCCCCCCGGGTGTATTTGGGGCCCCCCTTGGCTGTTTTTCGGGGTGCTTTTGGGGTCCCCCCTTGGCGGTTTTTGGGTTCTCCCCCCTGCTATTTTTGGGGATGTTTTTGGGGTCCCCCCCGGGTGTTTTTGGGGGTGGGGTTTGGGGTCCCCCCGGGNNNGGGGTCCCCCCCGGCTGTTTTAGGGATGGATTTTGGGGTCCCCCCGGCTGTTTTTGGGATCCCCCCGGCGGTTTTTTGGGGTCCCCCTTGGTTGTTTTGGGGATGATTTTGGGGGTTCCCTTGCTGGATTTTAGGGATGGATTTTGGGGTCCCCCTTGTCTGTTTTGGGGGGTGGATTTTGGGGTCCCCCCGGGCAGTTTTTGGGGCGGTTTTTGGGGTCCCCCCGGGCAGTTTTTGGGGGTAGATTTTGGGGTCCCCCTTGGGTGTTTTTGGGGCGGTTTTTGGGGTCCTCCCGGGCGGATTTTGGGGTCCCCCTTTGGCTGTTTTTGGGGATGTTTTTTGGGGTCCCCCCTGCTGTTTTTGGGGCCCCCCGATTGTATTGGGGGGTGGATTTTGGGGTCCCCCCGGCTGTTTTAGGGATGGATTTTGGGTTCCCCCCTTGGCGGTTTTTGGGGTCTCCCCCGGCTGTTTTTTGGGGTGTTTTTGGGGTCCTCCCGGGTGTTTTTAGGGATGGATTTTGGGGCCCCCCCGGGTGTATTTGGGGCCCCCCTTGGCTGTTTTTCGGGGTGCTTTTGGGGTCCCCCCGGGCGGTTTTTGGGGTCCCCCCTTGGCGGTTTTTGGGGTCTCCCCCCGGCTATTTTTGGGGATGTTTTTGGGGTCCCCCCCGGCTGTTTTAGGGATGGATTTTGGGGTCCCCCCGGCTGTTTTTGGGATCCCCCCGGCGGTTTTTTGGGGTCCCCCTTGGTTGTTTTGGGGATGATTTTGGGGGTTCCCTTGCTGGATTTTAGGGATGGATTTTGGGGTCCCCCTTGTCTGTTTTGGGGGGTGGATTTTGGGGTCCCCCCGGGCAGTTTTTTCGGCGGTTTTTGGGGTCCCCCCGGGCGG
>NW_024498645.1:0-2830 GCF_017590055.1 Onychostruthus taczanowskii
GTTACAGAGGTGATGTACCTCCCAGAAGAAGTTGTGTAAACACATGGCTTTCACAGAAGGCTTTGACATGCTGAGCACTCCTAAGCGTTGGTGATGCTGCTCCTTGCACCTAGTGCGACGTCTTAGAAACAAGACCTCCAAACAAGCTCAGGTCAAATGATGTACTACTTTTGGAGGTTCTTCATCTCAGAAGTCAAATAATAGTCAAGGACCTGGAGAGTAACTTTGGGAAAGTGTTGCTAACAAAAGTGACTGTTTGTGTGCTTCCAAATGTTTCAGGGCTAATGAGAGACTTGAAGAAGCCAATGCTAAGCTCCTCCGGGAGCGCCATAAAAGCAAATTGTTAATCACCAGCAGCATTGTCAGCAGAGGTCTGGCTGCAACTCCAGTTCTGTATTCAACTGCACTCAGATATCCTGGCAACAGTTTAGGATTGGACAGAAGTCTTACTCTGGGGGGAAGCTTTCTGAGCCAATGTGAGATGATCTTATCAAGAAAGAGACTCGCAGCTTTTGTGGCCAAGGTAAGCATTTTGAAATACTGTTCTTGACTCCTGCTGAAGAGTAGCCATATGCAAGGTTCTCCCTTTTAGTCTGAAGTTAGAATCCATTTATTGTTCCATGCCATATTGTGTAATAGGCCAAAGCAACTGCCAAAACTCAGAACAGTGCACAACTGTATGAGGTAAGGCTGAAGATTTTTGGTCATCAGGGTTGTAAAAATTTTAAACTCTTAAAACCTGGTCTTTCCTCTCTGAGTTATAAATAGGAAGTACTGTTAGTGGTCTGTGTACCAGGATTTGGAAGATGGGGCTTTAGGCAGAGAATATCTCTGCTGCAAGTATTGCAAGAAAATTTTGGGACTCAAGGCCACTTGTTATATTTACAAACTGTCAAGCTTCCATCCTAACAACTGTACCAAAGGCTGCTGCAAATGAATATGGGTGTCTTGATGTAGAATAGTGAACTCTGCTAGCTGCAACCAGTGTGAATTGGTGGATTTATGAAACCAGTTTCCCTATATAATGTGGGAAAGGGAATGTCAGCTCCCTACGCTCTCTCTCAACTTCCGTTCCTTTTCTGGTTTCATTTTCCAAATGCCTTCTTGTATTTTAGTGGTCTTTCTATTGTGACCTTTTTTCCTTGCCTCATGTACATGTAGGCCATGTTCTTGTGTCTCACTGAAGACTTTGAACGTAAGGCTGTTTTTCTTTCTCCAGATCCTTAATCAAAAATCTTCTCTCTCTTCTCTGCAGCCAGATATGTGACAAGGTTTGTAGCCTGTACTGTTTAACCTTGGGTGCTATTGCAAATGTTTTGTCTATTTATGCTGCTAGGTTTGATTCAAACTTACTGATGCATTCACATTGGCCTAAAGCTGGAGACACTTTGAAGTTGCTGGTTTCTCTTGAGTAAAAGAGTGACTTGTTGCTGAGTAGTTCTGTGCTTTATGTCTTGGTGAAGTTATGGCTTCTGTGGTAGTTCAGCTTCTGTAAGATGACACGGTATGTATGGATTTCACCTCTTCTGATGGAACTTGGTTAAACTAGAGGAGAAGGCTCTTTACTGCCCTTGCCTGTTCTGACAGTCAAAAAGTTCTGGGTAGCGACAGCAGTTGTGTGTGCAGTAGCAGTACTGCTCTGAAGTTGAGTTCCTAGACCCTGAGTATCATCTCATGGAGTCTTGGAGGATCCAGCTTACCCCGTGCTCAAGAAGCTCTGTGGGTAAGGAGTAAGTCAACATCACCTCCTGAAACAGAATTACTGAGATGGTGACTGCTGCAAGTGACCCAGTATGTTACTGCCTGAAGAGCTATAAGCAGTGAGAGGTACCTGCTCAGGAGGTTTGGGCTAGTCAGCTGTGCTGCCTTCTTCTGAGGGCTTGGGGACCAGGAGAGCAGTGGAGACACTGTCAGAGTCCTCAAAAATGTATTTTCATTCAAAGGCCTTTTTATTCTTTTTCAGAGAAATCCATGTGTTGGTTTTATTTCCACTGATTTCTCTTTCCTTGGGAAGGGATGAGAATCACAAAAAGGTTACTAAAACAAATAAGAGGCAAACAAGATCTTTTTCTTCTCTTGATTCATCCACACATGTAGCAGAGGGTCCTGTGGACTTCTGGTCATTGTGAAGGCTTCATAAACTGGGGAAAGTGCTTTCTTCCAAGAGCTCAACTACTACAGCTTTGCTTAGAATTAGTCCTGCTTTAGGTCATCTTTTGGTCTAGGCCTGAGATTTCCTGCTTCCTTCCACTACCCATGTCTCATTTCATGTTCTGGAGGGATCCCTCTACCACAGGAATTTACTGTCCACACTTGAAAAACTTGATGCTTGGGGGAGTTGTTCTTTTGGTACCACTGAGAAGACTTTGGCTGCATCTCTGTTACTCCACACCCCTGGTAGTTAATACACACAGACAAGGTTGCCTAAGATTTGTCTACTCCAGGAAAGAAACAGTCACAGCTCTCTCAGCCTTTCCACATAGCTCATCTGGTCCAGGGCCTTGGGCATCTTCTTGGCCATCACAGGCCATCATCTCCATTTGGGATGATATTTTTAGGTTTTATCACGTTGTCCGTGGGGTGTAAGAATGTTTTAGGAGTTTTAGCAGTTACATTTGGGTCATATTATGGATATTATGTCTTAACTGTATATTTGATGTATAATTCTAGGTACGACAGGAACTGGATGAAAAAATCACTAAGGAACTGAAAGAAGGTAATGTGTCATTACATTTGGAGTGTTATTAAGGAAAAAGGAGTCCATTTCTAAGTCTTGATGTCTTTCAAGCCATTGTTTTCAACTTCTTCTGCTAAGAACAGAGATTTTTTT
>NW_024498646.1:0-1142 GCF_017590055.1 Onychostruthus taczanowskii
GGGGTCTGGGGGTGTCCCTGTGCCCCCCAGGGGGGTCTGGGGGTGTCCCTGTTCCCTCTGGGGGGTGTCACTCTCCCCGCTGTGCCCCCCCGGGGGGGTGTCCCTGTCCCCCTAGGGGGGTCTGGGGGTGTCCCTGTGCCCCCGGGGGGGTCCGGGGGGTGTCCCTGTCCCCGCTGTCCCCTCGGGGGGTGTCCCCGTGCCCCCCCCGGGGGTCCTCACCATGCGGCGGGGTCGTACTCGGCCCAGACCCGCACGGACCCGCGGGGTTTGGGGGTGTCACTGTCCCCTCTGTCCCCCTCGGGGGGTGTCCCTGTCCCCTCGGGGGGGTCCGGGGGTTGTCCCTGTGCCCCCTGTCCCCTCGGGGGGGTCCGGGGGTTGTCCCTGTGCCCCTCTGTCCCCTCGGGGGGTGTCCCCGTGCCCCCCCCGCGCCCCCCCGGGGGTCCCTCACCATGCGGCGGGGTCGTACTGAGATCAGACCCGCGGGGTTTGGGGGTGTCCCTGTCCCCCCCGGGGGGGTCCAGGGGGTGTCCCTGTGCCCCTCTGTCCCCCTCGGGGGGTGTCCCTGTCCCCGCTGTCCCCCTCGAGGGGTGTCCCCTTGCCCCCCCCGGGGGTCCTCACCATGCGGCGGGGTCGTACTCGGCCCAGACCCGCACGGACCCGCGGGGTTTGGGGGTGTCACTGTCCCCGCTGTCCCCCTCGGGGGGTGTCCCTGTCCCCTCGGGGCGGTCCGGGGGTTGTCCCTGTGACCCTCTGTCCCCTCGGGGGGTGTCCCTGTCCCCTCGGGGGGTGTCCCCGTGCCCCCCCGTGCCCCCCCGGGGGTCCTCACCATGCGGCGGGGTCGTACTCGGCCCAGACCCGCACGGACCCGCGGGGTTTGGGGGTGTCACTGTCCCCTCTGTCCCCCTCGGGGGGTGTCCCTGTCCCCGCTGTCCCCCTCGGGGGGTGTCCCCGTGCCCCCCCGTGCCCCCCCGGGGGTCCTCACCATGCGGCGGGGTCGTACTCGGCCCAGACCCGCACGTACTCGTCCAGGTGATGCGGGCCCAGGATGGACGAGTCGCGCGTCAGGTACTCGAAGTTGTCCATGATGACGGCGACAAAAAGGTTCAGCATCTTTGGGGGGGGGTAGGGGACACGGGGAGGGG
>NW_024498646.1:2335-2909 GCF_017590055.1 Onychostruthus taczanowskii
TGGGGGTATTTGGGGGTGCTGTGGTGTCACTTTGCTTTGGGGACAGTTTGGGGGCACTTTGGGGGCTTTTGGTGGCAGTTTGGGGGGTTTTGGGAGCGATTTGGGGACACTTTGGGGGCTTTTGGTGGCAACTTGAGGGGTTTTGGGAGCGATTTGGGGACTCTTTGGGGGCGCTTTGGGCGCTGCTTGGAGGCGCAGTTTGGGGACCCTTTGGTGGCACTCTGGGGACACTTTGGGGACCCTTTGGTGGCACTCTGGGGACCCCCGGGGGCTGACCAGGAAGGAGCAGAGGAAGATGAAGGACACGAAGTAGAAGTAGGCGAACTCGTTGCCGCACTCGTCCTCCTTGATGCCCGAGTTCTCGTCGCACGGCTTGCCGCTGAGGCACGACAGCATGATCTCGTGCCACGCCTCGCCGGTGGCACTCCTGGGGACACCGAGGGACATGGGTGACATGGGTGACACATGATCTCGTGCCACGCCTCGCCGGTGGCACTCCTGGGGACACCGAGGGACACCAAGGGACACAGGTGACATGGGTGACACATGCCACGCCTCGCCGGTGGCACTCCTG
>NW_024498647.1:0-2910 GCF_017590055.1 Onychostruthus taczanowskii
GGATTCAAGTTTAATCTCAGAGCAGCCGTGGCTCGGTGCGTGCATTCCAGAGGGATACTGCCTTGAAAAGCAGCTGGCTTGGTCCACGGCAAGGATCCGGCTGGGCTTTTGCCCGCCTGGGAGAAGCCGGGGAGCTGCAAACTTGGTGGAAAAGGGACAAGCAGCGGAATGAGGGAGCTGGGACGGCTGAGGCCCCTTGTTTGTTCCCGCAAATGCCCGAAGTTTGGGGGAGCGGTGCCGGTGAGCTCCTCCGAACCCGCCGGCCATGGGAGCCGTGAGCTCCTCGGCAGGATCCCAAAGTCGCCGAGGTTGTGAAACCGGGATTGCAGCCGGCCGGGGGAATCCGCCTCCTTCCCGCTGGAGTCCGGGGAGAGCCCGGGAACCCCCCGTGCCGCAGCGCCTCGGGGGGCTGGGCTTGCTGGCTGCCAGCGGCTTTGGGAGCTTTTATGGCTCGATGGCTGCGGGTTGGCCGGGAGCTGGCGGCTGGTTTTGGCATCACGCGGCGATGGAGGAGGCGGGAGACTGCGGGGAGAGGCTCCCGCTCCGGGCACCGCATCCCGGGCAGGAAATGCCGGGGAGCCCGCGTGCCCCGCTGATAACACGGCCGGGCGCATTGCTGGCAGCTGTCGGGGCAAAAAGAGAAGGCCGAGGTGTTCCCCACGGCCTTGGCAGGCCGAGGAGGAGCGGGAGCCCTCCCGTGTCCTTTGGACACCCGGAACGCGGCAGCCGAGGCTCCCGCGGGAGCTTATCAGGGAGGTTTCGCTGCTGGCGGCGCGGGTTCCCCCTGCGCTTGGTTTTACTTTTACTCCCTCCCGGCCGAACGGCCCCGAGTGGGAAAAAGCCCTGAGGAGAGGGAAGGGGGGAAAAAGGAAAGAATATTACAAAAGAGGAATAACGGGTTGTGCTTATTCCACCCGCTGCTTTTCCCAGCTGTAGGGTCTCGGAATTACTGGCTGCGTGTGTTGGGCTTCTTGCAAGCATCCCCCCAGCACTGATTCCCACGTGTCCCTCTCCTGGCCCGCTGGCTGGGACAGTCCCAGAGGGCAAAGACTGATGGTGACAGCAAGAGCAGAGCAGTTTTCCTGGCCAGGCGCAGGTGTGAATGAGCTCAGCCCTATCAGACAATCCCTGTGCCTGTCTCCGGCCCTGCAGTGGGATCACTCGTCCTGCTCTGCAGCCCTCCAGCCAGAATTTAACTCGGAGCTGGGTGAAACAAGGCGACTGCATCGTGCCCGGGTGGCGTCACCCGATCCCGTGGTGACAGCGGGGCCCGTGTCACAATATCCCCACGGTGGGGAGTTGCAGATCCCCGGGGCTTCAGGGAAGGGGAAGCAGCTGTGGGGAAACTTCAGGCCTCACAAGATCCTGGATTTCTGTCCCAGCTTGTCACCCCTAACATTGTCCCAGCTGGGAAGGGGTCCCATGCCTACATGGCCCTCCCAAGCAGCATCTCCCAGGGAGATGGACTTAAACACCACCCTCCCAAGAGATCCCTTTTAGAAGGAAAAAAACCCATGCACGGGTTTTCTTCAAGCTTGCTTCCATTTGAAGGGAGCCGTTTTCCCTGGATCTAAGTGCTGGCAAATTGAATTGGTACTGCACATCTTGGGAATAGCCCCAAGCACTTATCCTGAGGATAAAACTATTGGAAATGGTGTGTGGGGGAGCTGCTTCCAAGGGAACAAGCAGGGAGGGAAGCTCCCGTGGGGGTTTCCAGGGAATTCCAGGGAAACAGTGTCCTTCCTGGGAAGAGATCAATTGTTGAAGCTTGCATGAGAAACCCACCAGGAAGGCTCAGGGAGGGCTGCAGCCTCAGCTGTGCTGTTTTGGGGTGAGCAGGGAAGCTCTGGTCCCCTCCCAACAAAGCTGCAGCAGCACCAGTGGCTCGCTCCCTTATCTCCCCCACAAGTCTCTCTCCATATCTGCTCTGCTTCCCCTGCTGTTGATGTGGCTGTTATCTTATCTGCACGTGCTCTTCCTCCATTTCCTCCTTGGCTTCTCTGCTAACGCTGCCGCAAAACGAGAAAAACCACCCAAAAATGGAGGAGATCCTACTGCAGGGAGTCCATCCCTGGGCTTGGGGTTGCTGGGCCGTGCTGGGTGACAGGGGGTGACATTTGGCCACGCTGGGAGAGTGCTGAGTGGTGCTCAGGTTTGTCCCGGGGCTGCTTGGGTACAGGATGCTCAGGTGATGCTGGGGGATGCTGTCTGATGGTCCAGTGGTGCTCCTGGGGCTCAGGTGATGGGCAGGTGTCTCAGTGGGATGCTCAGGAGAGGCTGGGTGACGGCAGCTGATGCTCAGAGGACATTTGGGGTTCTCGGGATGCAGGGCTGTGCTGGGACAGGCTGCCAGCTCCACCTGCTGGCACCCAGCTCCTGTCACCGCGGGCCAGCCCCACCCCACAGCAGCCCCCAGTCCCCTCAGGGAGAGGCTGGGCTGCTGCCCGGGGGCAAACACCTCACTTGGCTTTACAAGGTGATGCCGGGGATGGGAATTTTATTTTGGGCACTCTGGCTCTGTGTCTGCTGGCTCCTCAGCTGAGCTGGCCCAGCTTTGCTCCCTGCTGCCTGAAGCTCTTTGGGCCGTGGAACCAAAGCAGCCAGAGCTTTCCAGGGCTTTTCCAAGGAGAGGGATGGAGGAATGCCCCGCCAGCCTCCCAGGGCTCCCCCCGCTGGCAGGGAGGGTCGGATCCTGTGGAGAGGGGAGATCCCTGCACAATTAAAGCTCTCACGACTGGCCACGCTGTAGGATTGTACAGCAGACCGTGCATCTCCAGTTAATGCACACACAGGTGTTGGGCCTGCAGTGGCATTCCCCTGTGGAAATGGACTCGGATGTGCAGAGATTCCCTGTCCCTATCCGAGGCCTGCCTGATGCACTCCAAGTTTGTGCTAAGATTATCAGACATT
>NW_024498648.1:0-2853 GCF_017590055.1 Onychostruthus taczanowskii
AACACTACTCAGTGTAGGTACACACTCGTTGTAGGCACTCACTCCGGGGTGCAGATGCAATTTAGCTCCGTGCAGGCTGTGATTACTAAACAGCATTCAGGAGAAATGAGAATTAACCTCTTGATTGCAGAGATCAATATCTCTGCCTGGTTTATCGCCTGTATCACTTTATCTCCTGTCAGTCTCTTCTGTTCTGCAATGCCCAGGGCACCGTGGGTTTGAGGGGGCACAGAGGGATGATCCTGCAGAGCTGGGGGGTCAGACCAGCCCCCAGCAGGCTCCAGTTCTCCCCAGCTGGAGGCAGGACCCTGAGGCACAGAGACTTCCCATGCCCACATCTCTGCTGTGGTTTGTATTTTCACTGTGGTGAATTATTTGCATTTCGGTAGCACTTGCGGAGCAGGGTTTGTTGTCCAAATAATTGTCCTCTTTTTTTGGCTTCCTCTTCTTACTTCAAATATTGTGGCTGTGGGTAGCCAAAGCTGAGATGAGTGAGTGATTATTTGCAGAACCACTCCAGCACCCAGAGCACGTGGATGTGGAGGGGACAGGGAATTTTGGGCTGTTTGCACTGGACAAATGACCTCGGTGCTGCAAAGCTCAGCTGCACTGCCAGGAAACCTCAAGCTTGCAGTGGAGTCTGGGTGTTGAAAGTCTGATTTCTTTCCTCTAAGGCAACATTAGTAAAACTGGGGGCAGCTGGAATAAAGAGAGAGAAATAGTGGATGAAAAAATATTATGGCACCACCAAAGCCAAACCTTTCCATGGCTGGGAAAAAGAAAACCAACTTTGGCCTGTTAAAATATTTTGTATTAAAAAGCTTTATAGACACATTAAAAAATGGAGCATTGAAGTCAGGAGTCACTGTTTAAATTGGATTTTAGGATTTTACACTGGCAGATTTGGCTCAGGTTAAACACATCTGATAAAACACACTGTGGTGACTTCATTGGAGGGAAATCAGTGACAAACATGAAATTCTTCCTGCAAACACAGCAGGCAGAAGCAAACACTCGGCTGCTGGCTGTACCTCGTGCCACTGCCACAGAGGTGGGGACACAGAGGGGACACAACCCCAGGTGTTGCTGTGCAGCCAGCTGGAGCTTGGCCCTACATTCACTGCTTTTATCCACTTTGGCCAAACAGATTGTTTTTGTTTTTAAAGTCTTGCTGGAGTGAATGCCACAAACACAGCTTGGGTGTTGTTACAAAATCCTGCCCTGGCTCCTGCCTGGGACTGGGGCAGCTGCAGTTTCCACAGCAGGGCTGTCTTTGCTCCATCCCCCAGCACAGAAAGCTGCTGGGTTACACCAATCCTTTGCCTCTTGGGAGCATTCCTGGGTAGCTTTGGCTGTCTGGGCAGCCAGGGCTGGAAATGCTGCTTGCTGTGGCACTGGGGAGATGTGGAAGTGAACAAGGAGGAGGAAAAAGGGTCTGGGTGGAGATCCCCACCTGGAAGTGTGCCTCGAGTGCCTTTTTAGGGCTGGCTGTTCCTAAAGTGCCTCATATCCCAAATTGTTCAGCAATTCCTGCAGTCCAGCACTGCCCACAGGGGCATCTTGCACTGTCCTGGGTGTCAGGGCTGTGCCTGCCCCAGCCTGACCTGTGGAGCTGGACCCTGTGTTTGGGGTTTATTTTCACAAACAGGATGGGACTGCTGGGGTACAATCTTTGAGCTTTCATTGCAGCATCAGCCTCATTGCATGGTTGAGACAATGAAAGATGTTAAAAGCTCGTGCACAGTGAGTTTACCTTTATTAATTCCCACAGACTCCACCCTGGGGCTCAGGGTAGGGTGAGGCCCCAGCACAGCAGAGAGGGAGGGCAGAGATTTCAGTTCCCAAATGCCCCCAAATGTTTGAAAATGGGTCAGGGATTAGGAGTATGGAAAGGAGAGCCTGCAGAGGGAGTGATGTGTGAGCAGCACATGGCTCTGCCCCCTCTCTCCCAGCTGCTGGGCTTTGCAGAGCTTATTTCAGGTTTATTTACTACAAGGGCTGTGTTTGTGCCACTCCAGGAGGGCATGGCCAGGCAGCCTTCACTCACCAGCATCTCTAGCCCTTGTGGTGTAGAATCACAGACCCTTCTAGGCTGGAAAAGGCCTTGAAGGTCAAGTCCAGGAATAACCCAGCATTCCCATTGATGCAGATCCCTCTGCAGAGCTGTCCTGCCCTCCAGCAAGTCAACATTCCCCTGCAGTTTATGAACTGAGTGAGGATGTACTCAATCCCCTCATCCAGATCATTAATGAAGATATTAAACAAGACTGGCCCCAAACTGAGCCCTGGGGACACCTCTGGTGACTGAGCACCAGCTGGATTTATTCTATTCCCACTCTCTGGGTTTTGTAACCCAGTCAGGTTTGTCCCAGTGAAGAATGGACCCATTCAAGTTAAAGGAATTCAGTTTCTCCAAGAGAATGATGCGGAAAACGGTGTCAAAGCTTAATTAAATCCAGGCTGGCATCACCCACAGCCTTTTCCTCATCCATGGAGTGGCCACCCTGTCACAGGAGATCAGGTCCCTGTTTTCCAGCTCAGGGGGTACCTGCAGGACAGCTGGTTTTACTGTTAAACACTGAGACCAGGAAGGCATTGGGAAGCTCAGCCTCTCCCTCATCCTTTGTGTCTCCCCAGTAAAGGATGGTGATTCTCCTCAGCTGTCCTTCTCTTGCTGATGTATTTACAGGAACATTTTTAATTGTCTTTTTTGACAGCAGACATTAAATTCTAGCTGGACTTTGGTCCCTTTAACTTTTCTCCCTTCATCTCCCTGCAACCTCATTGTCCTGAATTTCCTGCCTCTTTCCCAAAGGTCCTGGACTCTCCTTTTTATCCTGAATTCCAGACAAA
>NW_024498649.1:0-2794 GCF_017590055.1 Onychostruthus taczanowskii
AAAAAAAAAAACAAAAAAACCCCACACCAAAACCCAGCAAGCTTTAACAAATTACCTTATAAAGAAAACAGCATATATTTGACAAAAAATTTAACATTTAACTAACAAATGCAAATATTTGGCATAATATCATCCTCATGATGTGATTTTCTAAATACTTCTAGAAATACATATGAGAATTAGGAGTACTCTTTGCCAGAAAACTGTGAACTGGATCCTTCTTGGGATCCTTTATTTTATTTTTCTATTTATACCATATCTCCAGAAAAAGTAGGATAGGTGGGAAAAAACAGTAAGTTGTCATATAATTTAAAATTATATCCTACTATACCTACAAACACAAGTAAATTTAGTTTCAATTCAATTTCTTTAATAATAATACTTGTATTTACTTGCCTATGCAAACTCTCCTATTTCTATCTTTATAGAGTAGGGAAACATTTGGAGAAAGTATAATGTTTCCTGTACTTTACTGAAATATCCAAAAGCTGGTTTTGATTGCCATTATATCTTCCATATTGGTTAATTTCTGCAGTGTTGCTCAAAAGAGTACCAATTGATATGTCTACTATTTTGATCCAAGTAGCCTTCAAAACTGTGTAAAAACCCCTGTGATTTTTTCAGACCTGGTATCTCTTAAATAGACGTGCACTTAAAATCTAGAAATGGACTAGCTAACATAGCTAACTGCCCATTTCCTCACAGTTTTCCTTTTTCTTCCTCTTGCAATTCAGGCTTATCCATAGTGGTTTCTAAAATAACAAAGTATAAAGATAGATGACCTATTTGGTATCACATGAAAAGATTCTAAAAGACCGATTACCTTGAAAACAAGTTGAAAAGTCCAACCATGCTATATTGTGGAAGTAGTTGTAACTAAGCTGTTGCTATCAACATGTATGAGTAGAAAACAAGATGAAGAATAGAAAATTAGGCCTATGAAATAAAACAGGAAAAAACCTTTAAACAGAAATCGTTTACCCACAAGAATTTGAAATGTTATTTGTAGACAACCTAACTTAGCTGTTTTTCTGAGACATGGAAAATGAATGAGTTTAAGGGAGGCCTAATCCATGGGTTTTCTGGAAAGTCAGACCTTATGTTAAGATTTAGGCAACTATTGCTTTTAAAATGGAAATGAAGATACATTGTAAAAGTTACGGCATCTGGAGGCCTCATTAGTTCTGGAGAAATTAAACTAGAAAGTGTTTGCAGGAGACCTGTAGAAAATAAGTATTTTTTTCTGTCTGTCATTAAAAATAACCCCTCTATTTGAACTGATAAACCCTCACAGATATTATTTGTACAGACATACTTGTTATCTTTGCTAGCAAATTCTCTGAAGACTTTTGTCTCTGTTACATGGAGTTTCTGATGTGAAGCAACAATGAGACAGTGCCTGGCACTCTGTAATTTAATCTGTTCCTGATGATTTCTGACAAATTTTGTTTTTTTGTAAAATACAAAACATTTATGTATTAGTTCTGAAACATGTTGATCTCTCCCACAAGTCACTGATGATGATGGGGGGGTTTAAAGTTATTTAATCAAAAAATAATAATTGCCAAAGCTCATGTTCCCTGGTCAAGCTTGATACTGGTTTGAATGCTTCTTTTAAATTACCTGGTTATGTGTCTTCATGATTGTCAGTGTTTAAAAAGAGAAGAGCTATTCTGAAATTAAAGGAGTGTGTGATATTTAATCTGGTCAGTTTATCTTGTCATTAATTAGACAGTGCTTCCAATTTTCTCCTGCACATCTGTAATTTTCCATGTTGGGAGCTGATAAATAATCAGCTTCTTAATGTCAAAGGGATTTAAGGAACTTCAATAGCCTCTTCTTTTTAAGTACGTGGCATCATTCTTCCAAACTCTTCCAATTCCAAAAGAAATGACTGATCATTCCAACCATATGTTGCTTTGTCAGTCACTGGTTTTAACTTTACCTGAAGCAGTGTTACTTCATTTAGCTTTATCTATATGTTTTTACTCATGTCTTATTCATTCTTTTATGGAAGTAAAAGGCTGAATAATTAAAATAATGAAAAAACTGTGTGTGGTGTCTTTTGGGGTGGATGCCATTTGGGCTCTAGTTTTCATAGAATCATGTTCACTCTTTCGGAATTAGTGATTTCTTCATGTTGGTTATACATTGTTGTTAAAGCTTTGCTATTATTTAATGCTGTTACTCCTTCTGAATTTAATTGTCAGTGTTGATGGTTTGTATTTCCTTATGTGTAATTTTCCTGTTGCAGAATGTTAAGGCCTTAATGGGTGTAGAAAAGACTAAAGGATTTTGCCAGATTGTGGTATCTCCTAACTTGAGAGATGGAATATCCTATTTGATTCAGTCAGCTGGTCTAGGAGGGATGAAGCACAACACAGTCCTGATAGCATGGCCACAGTCTTGGAAGCAGACAGAAAATCGTTTCTCATGGAAAAATTTTGTTGGTATGTGTTTATTGACTTTCTCATTTGCATTTCTAATTCAACTGTGTGACTAATGTATTTGCTGTGTGGAGGAAATGTGCAACTGAACATCTGGTGGACAATTGAATCTGTATCTGATTTAATCTGGGGGTTTCTCAGCCCTCTTCAACCACAGGTTTGCTTTCTCTTCTTCTAAGAAAACAGTCACTAAAATCAGTGTCATGGTTTAGGAATGTTGCTTGGCAATTTAGTGCTCCCTATGAGACTTTCCAAATCACACTGCTGCTTGCTGCCCCCCTTCTACTTCCCCCACCCCCCTTGGGCTGGGTTGGAGAGGGAAATTGGAGGCACAAAAGGTAAAGATC
>NW_024498650.1:0-2900 GCF_017590055.1 Onychostruthus taczanowskii
TCGGGGGGTTTGGGTTTTTGGGGAGAACAGGAAGATTGGGAGGGGGTTTGGGGGTGATGGAGGGCATTTGGAGTGAGATCTTGGGGGGTTTGAAGGGGAGTTTGGAGCTGCTTGAAGAGATTGGGAAAGGATTTGGGGGCGTTTTGGGGGGTCCAACACCCCCTTTTCCCCCCTCCCCAGATCGTGCTGCCCCCGCACCTGGAGCGCATCCGGGAGAAGCTGGCGGAGAACATCCACGAGCTCTGGGCCCTGACCCGCATCGAGCAGGGCTGGACCTACGGGCCGGTGAGAGGGGCACCCCAAAATCCCCCTGGGCACCCCAAAATCCTCCCTGGGCACCCCCAAATCCCCTGGGAACCCCAAACCCCACAAAAACCCCACAAAACCCCCAAACCCACCCTGAGCTCTGGGCCCTGACCCGCATCGAGCAGGGCTGGACCTACGGGCCGGTGAGAGGGGCACCCCAAAATCCCCCCTGGGCACCCCAAAAGCCTCCCTGAGCACCCCAAAATCCCCTGGGAACCCCCAAACCTCACAAAAACCCCATAAAAACCCCATAAAAACCCCAAATCCACCCTGAGCTCTGGGCCCTGACCCGCATCGAGCAGGGCTGGACCTACGGGCCGGTGAGAGGGGCACCCCAAAATCCCCCCTGGGCACCCCAAAATCCCCTGGGAACCCCCAAACCCACCCTGAGCTCTGGGCCCTGACCCGCATCGAGCAGGGCTGGACCTACGGGCCGGTGAGAGGGGCACCCCAAAATCCCCCCTGGGCACCCCAAAATCCCACCTGAGCACCCCAAAATCCCCCCTGGGCACCCCCAAATCGCCTGGGAACCCCCAAATCCCCTGGGAACCCCAAACTTCATAAAAATCCCCAAACCCACCCTGAGCTCTGGGCCCTGACCCGCATCGAGCAGGGCTGGACCTACGGGCCGGTGAGAGGGGCACCCCAAAATCCCCCCTGGGCACCCCAAAATCCCCTGGGAACCCCCAAACCCACCCTGAGCTCTGGGCCCTGACCCGCATCGAGCAGGGCTGGACCTACGGGCCGGTGAGAGGGGCACCCCAAAATCCCCCCTGGGCACCCCAAAATCCCCTGGGAACCCCAAACCCCATAAAAACCCCAAAAAACCCCAAAAACCCCCAAACCCACCCTGAGCTCAGGGCCCTGACCCGCATCGAGCAGGGCTGGACCTACGGGCCGGTGAGAGGGGCACCCCAAAATCCCCCCTGGGCACCCCAAAATCCCACCTGAGCACCCCAAAATCCCCCCTGGGCACCCCAAAATCCCCTGGGAACCCCCAAACCCACCCTGAGCTCTGGGCCCTGACCCGCATCGAGCAGGGCTGGACCTACGGGCCGGTGAGAGGGGCACCCCAAAATCCCCCCTGGGCACCCCAAAATCCCCTGGGAACCCCCAAACCCACCCTGAGCTCTGGGCCCTGACCCGCATCGAGCAGGGCTGGACCTACGGGCCGGTGAGAGGGGCACCCCAAAATCCTCCCTGGGCACCCCAAAATCCCCCCTGGGCACCCCCAAATCCCCTGGGAACCCCCAAATCCCCTGGGAACCCCAAACCCCATAAAAACCCCATAAAGAAACCCCAAATCCACCCTGAGCTCTGGGCCCTGACCCGCATCGAGCAGGGCTGGACCTACGGGCCGGTGAGAGGGGCACCCCAAAATCCCCCCTGGGCACCCCCAAATCCCCTGGGAACCCCCAAATCCCCTGGGAACCCCAAACTTCATAAAAATCCCCAAACCCACCCTGAGCTCTAGGCCCTGACCCGCATCGAGCAGGGCTGGACCTACGGGCCGGTGAGAGGGGCACCCCAAAATCCGGGAAACCCCAAAATCCCTTGGGGAACCCCAAAAATCCCACCGGGAAACCCCAAAATCCCTTGGGGAACCCCAAAATCCACTCAGGAAACCCTAAAATCCCCCAGAAACCCCAAAATCCCCTGGGGAACCCCCAAATCCCCTATCTGGTCTCCTTTGGAGGGGTCCCCAGATTTAAGTCCCTTTTTGGGGCTCCCTAAATTGGAGTTGTCCCTTTTTGGTCTCCCTTTTTTTTGGGGTTCCTCATGATTTGGGTCCTTTTTGAGGTGATCCCATGGGGTGCTGGCGGTGGATCCTTTGGGGTTCGTTTTTGGGGGGGTCCTGGTTGGGATGGGGGGGGGTCCCAGTGGCCAGGAGGTGTTTTTGGGGTGCCCCAGGGCTTGGATCCTTTTTGGGGGGATCCCGGACCCCAAAATCCACTCAGGAAACCCTAAAGTCCCTTGGGGAACCCCAAAAATCCCACCGGGAAACCCCAAAATCCCTTGGGGAACCCCAAAATCCACTCAGGAAACCCTAAAATCCCCCAGAAACCCCAAAATCCCCTGGGGAACCCCCAAATCCCCTATCTGGTCTCCTTTGGAGGGGTCCCCAGATTTAGGTCCCTTTTTGGGGCTCCCTAAATTGGAGTTGTCCCTTTTTGGTCTCCCTTTTTTTTGGGGTTCCTCAAGATTTGGGTCCTTTTTGAGGTGATCCCGTGGGGTGCTGGCGGTGGATCCTTTGGGGTTCGTTTTTGGGGGGGGTCCTGGTTGGGATGGGGGGGGGTCCCAGTGGCCAGGAGGTGTTTTTGGGGTGCCCCAGGTCCGTGACGACGTGCAGCGGCTGCACCCCTGTTTGCTGAGCTTCCACAGCCTCCCCGAGCCCGAGCGCGGCTACAACCTCCAGATGTCGGGGGAGACCCTCAAGTAAGGGGGGCACCCGGCACTTTGGGGGTCCCCCCCCCTCTTTGGGGGACCCTCTGGGAAAGGGGAAGTGGGTTTGGGGAGGAATCACCCCAAAACGGAGTGGGTTTGGGGTCCCCTCTGAGCATGGGGGTGGTTTTGGGGTCACGCCTCACCTCAGA
>NW_024498651.1:0-1879 GCF_017590055.1 Onychostruthus taczanowskii
GGGGGTCCTGGGGGGGTTTTGGGGGGCCAGGGACAGGGCGCCGCGGCGTTGCCCCTTTAAGAACCCTTGCCCCGTAAGGGGCGTGTCTCTAGCCAATTAAGAGGCGTGGCTATGCAAATTTAAAGGGAGTTGCCAATACGTTAACGGGCGTGGATATAGCCATATAAGGGCAGGCTCGTGGCGGTAAGGGGGCGTGGCCACTGCCTTTTAAGGGCCGCACCGCGCGCCCTTCTCGCGTGCTGCCCCACCCCGGAAGTGGGCGTGGCCAGCGCGGCGGCGGGCGGAAAGCGGAAGTGCGGCCGTGAGGGGACCCGGGGGGGGCGGCGGCGCGACCCCCCCGCCCCCCCCGACCGGCGTGGTGAGTCCCGAACCCCCCGGAGCCGCTCCCGAACCCCCCGGTACCGGCGCTCCGAGTGCCGCTCCGAGCGCCCGGGGCTCCCAGGGCCGGCTTAGGGGATCCCGGGGGTCGGTTTGGGGGTCCCGGGCCCGGTTCAGGGGGTCCCGGTTCTATTCCGGGGGTCCCGGTTCTATTCCGGGGGGGTCAGGGTGTTCCCCGGGACCGGATTTCGGGGTTCCCGGGGCCGTCGCGGGGGTTGATCGGGGGATCCCCGGGTCTCGGGAGCCACTCGGGGCGTCCCGGGGCCGTTCTGGGGGTCCCGGCTCCATTTTTGGGGGTCCCGGGGCCGTTCTGGGGGTCCCGATGCTCGGTTCAGGGGTCCCCGGATCCATTTTGGGGGGTCCCGGAGCTCGGTTCGGGGGTCTCGGATTCGTTCTGGGCGTCCCAGGGCTCGGTTCAGGTATCCCGGGGCCGTCCTGGGGGTCCCCGGGTGCATTTTGGGGGGTCCCGGGGCCATCCTGGGCGTCCCCGTGTCCATTTTGGGGGGTCCCGGGGCCATCCTGGGCGTCCCCGTGTCCATTTTGGGGGGTCCCGGTGCTTGGTTCAGGGGTCCCGTGTCCATTTCGGGGGTCCCCGGGTCCATTTTGGGGGGTCCCGGGGCTCGGTTCAGGGGTCCCGTGTCCATTTTGGGGGGTCCCGGGGCCGTTCTGGGGGTCCCGGTGCGGCTCAGGGGTCCCGTGTCCATTTCGGGGGTCCCGGAGCCGTTCTGGGGGTTGCCGGAGCTCGGTTCGGGGGTCTCGGGCCCATTTCGGGGGTCCCGGGGCGGCTCAGGGGTCCCTCCGGGGCTCTCCGCCGTGCCGGTGCCGGGGGTGCTGACCCCGCTGTCCCCTGTGTGTCCCCCAGGGATGGCCGTGACCTGAGCCCGCAGCGATGGAGCGGCCCCGGTACCGGGAGGCGACCCCCGGGGGGGGCTCCGGAGCCGCCCGGAGCGGGAGCCATTTTGGGGGGTCCCGGGGCCGTCCTGGGGGTCCCGGGGCCGTTCTGGGGGGTCCCGGAGCCGTTCTGGGGGTTGCCGGAGCTCGGTTCGGGGGTCTCGGGCCCATTTCGGGGGTCCCGGGGCGGCTCAGGGGTCCCTCCGGGGCTCTCCGCCGTGCCGGTGCCGGGGGTGCTGACCCCGCTGTCCCCTGTGTGTCCCCCAGGGATGGCCGTGACCTGAGCCCGCAGCGATGGAGCGGCCCCGGTACCGGGAGGCGACCCCCGGGGGGGGCTCCGGAGCCGCCCGGAGCGGGAGCTGCGGCCGCCCCCGCGCCGCCACCGCCGCCACCGGCACCGGCACCGGCACGGCGGGGGGCGGCGAGGACGGCAGCGGAGAGCGCGGCACTCCTGTCCCCAGCCACGGTGGCGTCCCCAAAACCCCCGGGAGTGACCCCAAAACCCCCGGGAGTGACCCCAAACCCGGGGGTGTCCCCAGTTCTGAGGGTGTCCCCAACTCTTGGAGTGACCCCAAACCCCCCGGGAGTGACCCCAAACCCCCCGGGAGTG
>NW_024498651.1:2532-2899 GCF_017590055.1 Onychostruthus taczanowskii
GGGGGGTCCCGGGGCCGTTCTGGGGGTCCCGGTGCGGCTCAGGGGTCCCGTGTCCATTTCGGGGGTCCCGGAGCCGTTCTGGGGGTTGCCGGAGCTCGGTTCGGGGGTCTCTCGGGCCCATTTCGGGGTCCCGGGGCCGTTCTGGGGGTCCCTCCGGGGCTCTCCGCCGTGCCGGTGCCGGGGGTGCTGACCCCGCTGTCCCCCTGTGTGTCCCCCAGGGATGGCCGTGACCTGAGCCCGCAGCGATGGAGCGGCCCCGGTACCGGGAGGCGACCCCCGGGGGGGGCTCCGGAGCCGCCCGGAGCGGGAGCTGCGGCCGCCCCCGCGCCGCCACCGCCGCCACCGGCACCGGCACCGGCACGGCGGG